>NC_056743.1:1468390319-1468427819 GCF_019279795.1 Protopterus annectens
GGATCACTACAATATCCTCTTTTGTCTTGAGGACAAACAACTCTTCCTGAGCTTAGGTAAAACTAATGATATGTTTTTGGAACTCATTTTAAAGTCAAATTAGTCCTACTAAATGATTTCTTCTATCATTAAACTCATTTGGTTGAACTTGTTCTTATATTTATATATATATATATATATATATATATGTGTGTGTATGTGTGTGTGTATGTGTACACACACACATATATATATATATATATATATATATCTATATATATATATATATATATATATATATATATATATATATATATATATATAGATGACTTTCTCCATCTGACTCTTAGCTTCATATCCTAAAATGTGGTGCACTTCCGAGACAGCATCTGTATTACAGTACCAATTTTACATTGCCTCACTGAGATCCCATGCAGATGGTGTCTTACTCTAAACAGATCATCTAATGGCATCATTTGCTCCCACATTTTCCTTCTCCATCCTATTTCCTAAGGAGTGGGATGCCAGTGACCCAAATATCAGGAGCTCAGACACTCCTTCAGCCATTAGTACTAGGATCCTTGCTCATCTCAAGGATGGGGCAATCTGTTTTCCTCCTGCTAGCCCATCTTCTTCTTCATGCCATTTTCCAGCCCCCCTTACTTCTCTCCCTTTAATGTGAATACAATATTTTTTCAATATTCTAAAGCTTTCATGCAATTTATAAACACTGTTTGTTGCTTATAAATAAATCCCTTGAAAATACTTTTTTGTTTACTTTTTATGAACAGCCAGTTTAATCTGGTATTTGTTTTTACTAAATGCATACATTTGCTCTGGGTATGTGGATGAAATGGGTCTATTTGTGATATACCACTACATCAATAAACAACCAATCAAACACACAAATATAATAAATATACAAATGGGCATAAATAAACATTAAGCAATGAAATACATAAGAATTCTGACCAATCTTTAGTATGACAGACACCCCTTTTCTTTAGAATGCTACATTTGAACTGCATCTTTAGTTTGATCTGTTTCCTTTTTCTTTATTGATGATGTATTCATAGTCTGGCAGGCAAGAAATCTAAACTCACTGAGTTTATCCTTTACATCAATAACTCCGCCTCCTTCCTGAAATTTACCATTTCCATCAGCTTGGACTCAGTGCAGTTCCTTTATATTACTGTCAGTATTGATAAAGACAGAGGAAAATGAATTAGTAACTTATACAGGAAACCAACAGGACTGAACTATTTACTTCACAGACTTAGTATGCACCCAGTAAAAATTAATCACAATGTAATAAAATTACAAGGGTATAGATTACCACACGTTACCACAGATTTGGCCCCTTTTCTCATAAATATGAATAATCTTGAAAATTATTTCTTAACCAGAGGATATGAATCAAACTTGTTACATATGATCCTGGATCTCATTAGAAATTCTAAAACTAACAATGACCCTATGAGGAATAGGCCTTTTGGCAGAATTATGCAATGAGGTCACCCTAAATTAAAAGAAGAAAAAAGTAAACACAGTTGCATTCTAACTTACACCTGGCATTTCAATATAATTAAAACCATTATTAAAGAACAACAATGGCATTCTATTATTAAATGCTCAACTTCTCTGTCATTTTTCTCCCTATTTATTGTCCCTACTCTGAATAAACAACAATATAGCATTTAAAATATTTTAAATTGACTGTTTCTCTCCACTACAACAGTACCTTATTGTACTCTGGTGGTTTCACTTTTAAAAAACTTGTATCCTGCCCTGGAAAAGTCTCCAGTTTAATATGTCTTATGGAATATTTCTAAGAATCTATGTTAACATCTTTTGGGAATGACACACACTCACTATGTGCTAGCACCCAATTCTTGTGAAGTTTTTATTTAGTGGGAGTTTGTCATGATAAGATTTATTCAGAAGGCAAGTAAATACAAATGATAAATGATTCTTTGATTTGTTCTGCCGTTTTGAAGTTTTTATTAGAACTAATACAGATGACATGCTTAGGTATTTTGGGTAATAATTTAAATTGTTTATAAAGCTAGTGTTTCCTTAGTCTGTTAAGCACTAAATTCAGACTATATGTATCCTAATATGTCTCTTCCTTCCTTAGTGAATAATTACTGTATAAATATTTAATGTTTCTAATAATAGTGTATGTAACTTATCTCTAAAACCTAACTGGAATTAATATCTGATTAGTTGTTTATCACTACTATTTTTCTCTTAATTTATAATATATTCTCCATTTTTTATTTTGTTTTCATGGGCTCAAACCAACAAAGGCTGATGGTTGGGATAGGTAGTCTAGCATATTTAGTTTTGTTTGCTAGACTAGGAGTGTGTCTCATTCCATGTATAGGGTGTATTAAAGTTTATATCAGAGTGAAATATGCAAATGTTTTGTTATTTAACTGTTTTTCTAGTTTTTAAATGCCTGACACAATTGTTTTACTTGTATCTTTCATGAGGAAAGTCATTTGGATTGAGATAAATAGAAATACAACAACTGATATTCTCTTGTCTATTCAGGAAGAGTATTATGTATACAGGATTCTATTAATACAAATTCCTTTATTATTTGTTATCTTTAAAGAATTCTGATAGGGATTTAACTTTGATATCCTTTAATACTATTGGCTTAAACAACCCATGTAAGAGAGCTAACCTACTAAGGTATCTTAAACTAAACAAGGCTCAAGTAGTTTTTCTCCAAGAGACTCACTTTAAAATAAATGACACATTTATCTGGGACCCTAAGGAATACACAATACTTGCTCAATCCTCTTATAAAAATAAGACCAGAGGACTAACAATTCTATGAAAAAAGACTTTCTTAAATCCCCAAATTATTTACAAACATGTTGGTAATGATGGACTCATGGCCTTAGTTATACTTAAGTTTAACAGCAAAATTTGGACCCTGTTTAATTTATACTGGTTCCTGGGTATGGGGGTTGGACTAGCTAAGAAACACATAGATTTTATTACAAATACTTCTAAAGGTAATATTATACTAGGAGGTGATTTCAATTGTATCACAGATATTACAGAAACTACCAATAGGAAATCTCCTGGACTATCGTCCTCAGCCAAACAGTTACAAAAATGGACAGAAATGTTTAAATTAAAAGACACCTTTAATGCTTTGGGACCAAATTCTTTACTATTTCTCACTCCAAGGCTATAGACATGGTATCCAAACTAGAATAGATAACATTTTATATTTTTTCTTTGTTCTTTTGTTTTACTATATAATGCTGAGTAACTAAACATTTTAATATTATAAAGATACAACTAAGTTAAGAATGAGCTAAGTACTGTCTTGGTAATTTATAAAACTATAACACAAAAATTAAACCCCCTCCCCCAAGAGAAAAACTGCTATTTTAGTTCTAATTTCCATCACATTGCTTTGGAAGTCAGGGAGGTAGGTGAAGTTTTCCTTGATTTAATTCTTAAAGCAAATGATCTTTTGATAAGTGAAAATGTATTTGCTTAAATATTTACCTGCAGTGGTATAAACACTTGCACATATCCATATCTCTCTCTAGGATAAGACTACAGGGCAGATTAGATTCATTGTTGTGCAGGACATTGACAACTGGAAAGAAAAGATAAAAATCTAGCGTGGGACACTAGGCTAGGCATTGAGTATGCCAGTAAAGCAGTGCAGTGCGATGGTGCTAGTGTTTGATACTGCTTGAAATTCAGCTCAAGACTACAAAATACAAGTGTATGACACCTGCACTAAATTAGAGGGTGGAAGAGCAGGGATGCTACAAGTGAGAGTGTGCTCAGCATTTGCAGTATCAGTCTCCCTTTCTAGCTTTCCGAGGTAACAGGTAGAAGCAGTAGATGGCATGAGGCTGAGGGCTCTGCCCCCATGTCTCCTTCGCACTAAACAGACCATTGGACTTCTCCTCAACAGTCTGACTATGCAATGCTGTCTTTGCCACAGACAAGGTAAGTCAAAGGAGGGGAGGCAGCTACAGGGTTTTCCTATGCCAGACTGCACATGCTTATGCCAACTGAGAGCATCGTATGGCAAACCAATGAAATTATGCAATATTTCTTTGAATGCAAAAGTGGGTGCTGTGTGTGTGTGTGTGTGTGTGTGTGTGTGTGTGTGTGTGTGTGTGTGTGTGTGTGTGTGTGTGTCTGTGTGTGTGTGTGTGCACGTGCGTATATGTGTGTGTGCATGCATGTGTCTGTGTCTCTGTTCATGTCTGTATATCGGTATGTTATTCTGAATGGATCATATGTGCACGCATGTGTGTGTGTGTGTGTGTGTGTGTGTGTGTGTGTGTGTGTGTGTGTGTGTGTGTGTGTGTGTGTGTGTGTCTGTCATGCTAAAGGCAGAGGCACAATATTTACTTAAAGACTAAAATATTGTCCCTGTGTCATTAAAATTGCTTTTGTGGCTCTGTCCCTCATTAGGAACACATCAGAAAATCTCTGGAGATTATGACAGAACCACAGAGGGAAAGAAAACCATAAAGCCAATTTCAATAAAAAGCATTCTAATAATAACTAATAAAATAATATAAAAGTCACTACAAAATGATGGAATTTTAACATGGCAAAATAGTATGGTTCCTATTAATGGAAATTTGTAAAGTATGGCAGAATTTATTGATATCTTCAATAGGAACACATAATTATCACTACATATCAGTCCAGGAAATTGATTACAAATTGGAACCATATTATGCAGCTTCAGATCACAGTTAAACAGTGTAAATTAAGTTTAGTTTTAGTTGTGTTGGTGAGAAAGTTCTTGGTAAGTTTTTTTAATGCAATTTTTTATATGCTGGTTGAATTTAAAATTATTATCCACTATCATCCCTAATAATTTGCTATGAAAAATGACTTCTATATTTGCATTATTAAGAGAGAAAATTGTATATGTTGTTTTTTTCATGAGAAAGGGCTTTGGGGAAAAGAAGTAGTTTCGTTTTTTTAAAGGCTCCTGAATGTTTTTTTTTTTTTTTTGAGATGTGCCACATTGGCTGATGTGCATATGAAAGTGGAGTCATCTGCATATTGTGTTAGAGAGGTCTGTTATGTGGTTGTGTGGATGTGTGGAGGATGATGGTAAGAATGTTAAAGAGGAGGGGAGCAAGGAGTGAGCATTTTGGTACACCAGTACTGCCTGGAAGGTATGGAGAGAGAGGGCAGAGTGTAATTTTATTGACTGATGTCTACTAAAGAAGTAGATTTTGAGCCATAGAAGAGTGGGCTGAGATAGACCTATTGAGGAAATTTGAAATAGAAGTTTGCTACAACAAACTGTGTCAAAGGCTTTAGGCACATCTAGAAATAAGGAGACCAGCTTGCCTTTATCGCCAGCTTTATTTACAGTATCTATTAAGGTTAGAAGTGCAGTTTTAGTGCTGTGGAAGGGATGGAAGCCATACTGTATGGGGGCTTGGAGTTCTTCCTGCAGGAAATAGTTTAGCAGTGATGTGATTCATAGTCTTGCATTTGCGTGTCTAGAAGCAGAGGGTTATAAAATTACTCAGTTGAGTGTCCTACTATTCTGTGCAAAGATGTAGAACTTGAGCCTATATCATGCAGAACCCCAAATACACACACACACACACACACACACACACACACACACACACACACACACACACACACACACACACACACACACACACACTCTGTGTACAGTAAACAATGAATGTGTAAATTATTTTGTTTTCACAATATTCTTTAATTTCTTATTTAGCAAAGATAGATCATGTTATCATATTCAGATAACCCAAATGTAGCATACAGGTTAGTGTCTTCTTTGCCTACTATACTGAAAAAATAAGCCACTTGCAAAGGTGTAGATAGCTACTCTGGCATCTGTTGTCAACCCCTGATCTGGTGACCACATCAGAAAGAACAAAAATACGTTGGAAACCATTTGCTACAAATGTGACATGTGGCATACTACAGTCTGAGGATCACTCCCAGACTGCTAAAATGCTAAAACACAGAATAGAAATGGAGTAATGTAGTGTATCAGTGTTCAGAGATGCATACTTGTCTACAGTAACACTCACTGTGCACCTGACAATCACATCTCCTGACACTTTGCACCTGGGGCAGCAGCCCTCTTCTCTCCAACCTAGCTATGTCACTGGCACTTGCACCTCTTCTTTTGTCTTAAAAAAAGCAAAAACAATAAGACTTTTGAACCTTTAATTCTAAGATCTCTGATTTGTGGTTAAATTACACTGTACTTTCTGTTTACCATGAGGGATCAAAAATGATGACTGCTAATGCTGCCACACCTAGAATAATTTTGCCATTTTTGAATTATTTGCAGTGAACAAAAAGGACAAAAAGCAGAGGCATATCATGATTAATTTTTTCGGTTCTCAAGGAAGGGAAAAACAAATATATCAAAACTGGAAAAGGGATTCAAAGGAAGAAAACGGGGCTTAAAGCACTAATGCAGTGACAAGGCTTGGTGGGATACTTACAGTGCAGTTCAGTACAGAGGAAGCATGTTGTCAAGGAGGTTGAGTGTGAGCGCAGAAGGTGTCCAAGTGCAGGAAGAAAGGAGCACCTATCCAGGGCAGTTATGGTGAGAGGAACAAATGACAAAGAATGTGGTATTAACAGATCCATACCAACAAATGGTGCATAAGAGGAAACAGAAGTAGGCTTACTGCAAGAAAAGCAACTGAAAATTAAGAACAGCCGGGAAATAGAAAAAAGTATGTATCTAGCAGTGGAAAATAAACTCTATGCAAGGGAGAAAAGTAAGGATATCCTGTAATGTTCAGGAAATCATTATGAGTAGAGAGCAAGTGAAATGATAGACTGGGGATGTGAGATGTATAATTTGGCAGGGTGGAAGAGAATGTACATATTGAAAATCAATTGTGCATATATCCAAAATAAAGGTGGGCAGTTCTTATAAAAATCTTTGTTGGAAAGCTGTGAAAAACTGGGAGGAAAGTCAGCTATAGAACTGACAGAAAGAGACTTTAATGTAATACAGCAGAGAGTTAAAAATACAAATGCAAAAGGGAAGCTAATGAAGAAAGGCAATAGGAAATGAAACGAGAATGGAGAAAGGAAGGAAAGGCATATGGAATGAGTAAAACAAAGAAAGAAAGAAAGCAATATATCTACTTCAGGCATGAGAAAGAAGAAAGTTCCAGGCAAGACTGGTTTTGGTGAGGGAGAAAACTAAAGAGTGTTTAAAAGACATTAGAATATGGTATGGCAATCTTTGAGTTGGTATAAATAAGTTTGGGTTTACAGGTAGCTAGCAATCCTGCAAAAAATAAGTTTAAAGGAGAAAACCTATGTTCAGTATTTGTTATTCTATATTTTTATTCTTTTTTGCAGTATTTTGGTTCTTGGAATTGTGATTCCCATTCTAATAGGGACTTGTCATAATTTAATCAAAATTATTTTTTTCATTTATGTGTTTACCTATTAGAATGATCTTTTTAATGACAGATACTGATATGCTACATGAATTAAACAATGCAGAAAACTACTAGAAAATGATGGAATTTTGACCTAGCCAAAGAATGTATTTTTTATTGTTGGAATATTTGTCCTGGTTCCCTTCAATAAGCACATCACACCAAATAACATTTGATGACCTTTATTTAACCTCCATAAACATGATTGTCAACCAGTAGTTATTAATTTCAACCAAAACATGACACAGGTGATAATAACATCCATGAAAAGAAAACATAAAATAAATAATCATAAGGGGAGCATAACCACTCACCCTTGGAATAAGCAGTGTCCCCCATTTGCTCACTTATCCTTACACTTACAAGGCAGCGTTACACCGCTCACCTCCAATTAACTGAATTACATCTCCAACCAATAAGCAGCTCTGCTTGCTTATTTACTTATCAAGCAGTCCAACCACTCACCTTCCTTCCCAACTTATTGAATTTAAAATCCAGCAACAAAGTTGGAACAGAAGAGGGCAAGCCTGCCCCTCTTCTCCGCCCACCTGCCTGACCAAGCAGTTCCCCCACTCACCGACCCAAACCAAAACCTAAACACCATTAAAGTCATAAAGATAAACATCATTTAACCCAATCTTGCCTAACAAAAATGTGTACCATTTGAAACCTCTCAAATCCCCATCACATAATTAGCAACATTATTCAGTTACCTAAACAGCTAAACACAAACCACTGATCCATCTCCAATGCTAAAGTAACAATCATAAACTCATGACCTAGCATACTCATACTCAGTTACCCAACTGCCATACCATAAAATTTCATAAAGACTCGTGGGTCATTACTAGTCAACTAAACAACCAAACACTTACCCTACTGCCACTTGAAAGCATGCTGAGGCCATTGCATAACCTCACATAAGATTGCAGCCCCATTCTGACCAATGAATATAATAACCACATGAAATCTCCTTATAAATTTCATTTAATAGTATTCTTGCCATCACACCCACAACTCATTATAAACAATAACTCCATATGACCAAGCTAGCAATGCCACGCCATATGCTTTACTTCTAAAAACTACCCCAGCATCCTGCCATAAGCATTTAATTCTTCTAACCCAACCTAACATGCCTCAGCTGACCACATCAACAAACCATACCACTGACATCTTGACCAAGTGAAACTGGACCATATTCTTCTTAATTTCTCTTGCTAATATTATGCCTGCTACATTAAACCAGCTTGACAATACCATATGTCTTCCTTATAAATGGTAGCCCCAGACTTCTGCAATACAAATTTAACCAAACTGTCAAAGCCCTGCCTTAAACCTTTCATGCAAAAAGGTGCCCCAAACTCCCAAAACAAGCCTTTAATCCAGAAACAACCTGATGCAATGTCTAACAGGAACACACCCCCATACCACTGCTACATTAATCAGATGGAATATCTCCTAATCCCCAAACACTCACACTAATACCTACCCCATATTAAAATGAAAGTCCAAATATTCAACATCCCCCAGCTGTCCTACCATCCTGCTATCCAACAAAGTGCAAACCAACCCCCCAATTATGCCCCCCAATCCAACACCTCCTGCCACATTTGTAACAAATGCCAATCCCGATGAACAAACCTATCTGAAAACCATCCCAAAGCACTGCAATGGTAAACAAGCCCCACCTGGTAATTGTGACAAAAGACCCAAGTAAACTGGTTGACAAGCAAGTTCAGGTTTGGCTCCTCCCTTGAAGCTTTTCTTTCCATATGTTGCCTTAAAGTAATGCCGTAAGTTATTAACCCCCACCGAACCGCACACTGCTCTGCCAAACCTTTCCCCTAGCCTTAAAGGAGTCAAATCATGTACATCTTCTGACTGCCAACCCCTAATGCCAAATCCAATAAAGCACTGAGCTAAACCCTTAAAATAGCACCAACCACTGAGCAACCATCTGTATTGCCATTTCCCAGGAAAACATAAACCTAAACTACCATGGCCCATCATCCAATTAACTGCACCTCCATATACCTAACCCACCCACTGAGCATGTATAAACCACCTGCCACCTACCAACATAAATCCCACCCCTTGCAATTAAATGACACTGACAAGGGAAAGGCCAAATCTTACTGTAACAAGCCTCCATGCTCGACATAAACTCTACTCCAAAGGAAATTACCACCCCAAGATTCCCAAACCTTAAAAGGGCTAAACAATCTTATTCATTAGGACAATAACCCATTTTAGGACAGGGCCCAAAATCCCCATAACTAAAACTAAACACCCGCTTCACTGATCTCCCGAAATGTATCCTCCCTACCAGTCCCCACAACACTCACATGCCGCACACACTCACGCCACAATGAAGAGAAAAAACTGTATCACCACCTGTGAGCACAATCCATGCAGATCCAGTAGTCAACAATAAATTACAGCATCCATCATCTGGTTAAACCACATTCTACACACCATCAGCTGCTACGGCCCCTGTGCTGAACCATCTGTGACCACAATTGTTTAACACTCCAACTGGCGAAAGACCCATCATAACACCGCCATCTTCAAATCCATTTCCGACTGTACACTGACCGTTGCTTGTCCACCTTCATCCACCAGCTGGTATGAATTCTGCTCTGAAACCACCTGCAACCGCACTGCGTAGCACTCCCACAGCTGAAATACCCAGCATAGTACCACCATCTGCAAAGAAAAGAGAAATGTAAATCATCTAAAATCCAAGTATATTTGAAGACAACCTAACCCCCTGACTTTCAATAAATCCACCTTCCTTACCACCTCCAAACATCACAATCACAACATACTTACAGACAGGAAATCTGAAAAGATATAAATAGTGAGATTTAATTCAGGCCACTGTGAAATAAGACTGGCCTCACTCTTATCCCATAATCCTTAAGCCCTGCCATGCCTACCTATTCCCCAATGGATATTAATGCCTCAATGTGCATAATTCACATACCCTTTATTTAGGATCTTACCAGAGGATCGGTTGGACAGATAGTGCTGCCAGCCATGAAATCACTGCAGCACCCAGTACCTGTTTACCAAGTGCAAACAACCTGTCCACAGTCATCAACATACCTCTAAACCTCTTGACACACAATTCCAGCAAAGCTGAACAGGATGAGGCGGGGATCAGGCTTACAAATACGGACAACTTTAAATATTGTTATTATAATGTAGACCAGATAGCACAACCTGGTTTAACTTGGCCTACAATACCTTGTCCTACAAGGGATCTGAAGTCTGAAACACCATGTATATCATTATTGGATGACCTCGGGATGCAGACCATCCCAGAAACTCATAAAATCCCACAAGCTACATGAAAAATGAGCCAGAGCTGAAGCAAAATCCTGGACTTCCTATGAAAATCTGAACAGTTGAGAGATATGCCCATGACCCTAAACTTGCATTTCTGAAAGATGTGAAAACTGTAACTGCAATACTGATGAAGGTAACCCCCCACTTCCTGGTTACAGCCACTTCACCCATACTTAAAGAGCGTTAATCTTGTGCCCCAGCTCTAGGCTCTCACTGTCTCAAATAACGCAATTGTAAAGCATCTAGTGACATCAGTCCTCCCATTAATCCCACAGAGTCATGGATTCTCAGAAAACACAAATGTTATGAGAACTGCCCAAAATTTACTAGCAACAATTTGGCCATTCTGCAAAAGCTGAACAGTTACGTGATATGAGAAGCAACCCAACACTATGCCCCACTTTGCCTGTGCCAGACTGTCACAACATAAAACAATGAAAGCCCCTGCCGAATGGAACACCCGACACAACCAAACTAAAATGGGAAGCTTGGCAAAGACTTGTCAACAGCTTCACTTCCCCATGCCATGCTATGGAAATACGTCCCCTGGCAGCACAACCCCCTCCAACATCTAATTCAAAATGTATGCGCTAAACTACTAAAGTAATCTTGATGTGACACAAGCACATTAAAGTAATAGCTATAAAACCCTTCATTTAATTAGCGACCTCTCTTAACCTCAAAAGCAGTTATCGTACCTTTTGCTTTCAGTACTTAGGAAGTGAAGTCACTGTTTTATCGGTGCAGAGTGATCCTGCCATGTGACTCCTTAAGGATTTGGTGCCATAAATTGACTTAGTAATGCAGCCAACAGTCTCTCTCGACACGGCCTATCTCTCTCTCTTGCCACTCCGGACTACAGGAAGAATGCTCCAATGCCAACCATGCCCCCCAAACTGCCAGTTGCATCTTGAGGATTATGACAAATGGCCCACAATCCTGGGCATCAGAAAGCCCAAGAAAAAGCTCCCCTGAAGAGTGAGGTACTACAACTAAAAGGCACCTTGTGCACCCATTGCAGCTATCCCCCCCAAGAAAACATCTACTTCATAGGTGGGAGGATGGCCTAATGGTTAAGGTGTTTGCCTCACAGACACAAGATGCAGAGTTTGAGTCTCACAAGCGATAATTGGCTAGGCTTAAAATGGCTCGCAAGAGCAGTTAGCTTAGTACTAACCTATGAACAGGCTGGAATGGTCACAGACTCTATAATCACCAATTTATTTATAATGCCAGTATTAGTAGATATGAAGTGTGAATGTACACGCCCTAAACTCTACTCCAAACTAGACCATTAAAAAGGGAAGCATTTCACTGATTTGTGGTGCATTTCATACTGCCATGAGTTTGACTTAATCACTGTTGCAATACTAATTTTAATTAAGTATCTTTGCAGTGATGATTTTCCACTCATAAATACATTCCAGAGCAATGACACAAAAAGCTTGGGTGGACAGTGCATTATTTATTTATGTATTTATTTATTTATTTATGTATTTATTTACTTATTTAGTTTTTTTTTGCCTTGAATTATGCATTAACTCCATCATGAAGTAACCACCTGGTGCAAATTGTTTGCAAAGACATTGTTCACGACTTCCACAGAACTTTAAAAATGTTAAGCAACTGCATAAAAAGGAAACTAATTACAGTCTATCATTGCATAGATTTTTCAAAGTTTTCTGCAAGTATACACTTAAAGCTAAGGACAATTCCTCTACATGAGGCACTTCCTGTTTTATCAAGACAGTAGTTTCTACATAGCCTAAACTTTAGGAAAGAATTACAGAAAGTAAAACTGTACTCCCCAGGCTGGGTAAACTTTATAGTTTGCGACAGAAATCCTACGGCATTACTGTACTCTCAAGATAACTAGTAATGTCTGCCTGAATTGCTTAAAAGGACTTTAACATATATTCTGCATGGTATCTCGGCAGATACACATGCGTGGAAACAACAATACCTCACAGCCCATGAAAAACTTGTGGGGAACCATAAAGCAAAGCTACCAACAAGTTAATTGAGTGAAAAGAAAACCTAGTAAAAACAACCAGAATGAAGTCCAGACACAAACCTGAGCTCCACAGAAACCTCCTCAATAATTGAAAAGTCACACCTTTACATCTGAGAGTCAGCCAGTAAAGGAAGGGTGACCCTACAGAATCATCTCCTTGGTTTTAAGTATGTGGCCATTCCATTTCCTAAAGACAGTTTTTACTGAAGTTTACTGATTCAGTTCCCCTGTAAGGCTATGTGTATAATGCATAAAATGTTTACAGAAAGAATCCAAAAGACTGCTTAGAAAGGGAAAACATAAACCCCCACGCCAACACAAGGAGGTGAAAATGGAGAACGCTGGACTGCTGCTTAGGATGGTACGGCCTCAGCACACTATGGCAGCTGCTTGCTATACAAGCTAATCCTTATCACCAAGATTATTTTATAAGAAAGTACTCTTACCCTGGAAGTAATGTCAGAAAAAATCAAATTTTGGCTTTCTGGGAAATAACCATTGTGTACCAGTCTCTAATATCAGACTTTAACATTTAACACTTAACGTTCGTAAAATGCAAAGCCTGGCCCTA
This sequence comes from Protopterus annectens, assembly GCF_019279795.1. NCBI lineage: Eukaryota > Metazoa > Chordata > Ceratodontiformes > Protopteridae > Protopterus > Protopterus annectens. The sequence goes on from NC_056743.1 coordinate 1,468,403,704, forward strand.
AATGTTAAGTAATCAGGGGGACTCAATAATTTCCAAATTATAATCAAGTTGCTTTTCTCCAAATGATATCAACCATAACCACCCGACAACCCTCCAAACCTTGCCCCTGACTGCAACTTAAATAAGTCAATAAGTATTAAGGAAAAGGAACACACTTTCTCAATCCCTCCTAAAGTATTAAATACAGGGAGATAAAACATGAACACTCTGGCCAATATATAACCCTAACGTTGGAAGCCTGCCCCTCAGGGGAAAAAAAAACTGCAATGTAACTCCACCATACCTTACAACTATTAACCCAAGGCCTACCTGTACCTTTAAGTACCAACAGGGCAACAAGGAAGTAGTACTTGCTGTAGCAAGTTCACACCACAAATGTGACTCCTACCCCAGATACACTTACCTAAAACCCCTTTAAGCCTCTCCCTACCCTTACCTCATTTCCTCCCAAACATCCCTCCATCCCATTTAACCCTATCCTCTGTTTATCCTCTTAATTCCTGCTACTCCATTTATCTAGCCCCACTTGAAGATGTCCAGTAGAATTCGGTCTGTTCCAAACCTCATTTATGCAATATGCTAGAATGTATTGCTATGTTTTGCATAAAAACATAATTCCTTCCCAGTCTATATAATTGTAGACTAAGTCAACAAGCCAAAAATGAATTGGCACCATGGTATGTAATTTAGATGGCAATTAAAACAATATAAAGTTATGAACAATAAAGTGAACCGATGAATTTGAATTGGCATTCCACGTTTCTTGTGACTTGTTGATGAGTTGCATACTGCTATTAGAACCTCAAAACATGGTAAAAATCTTATTTTCTGTTTATGTAAAGAATGTTTCACTCCTTATGTAACAGTTATAAACCATAGCAAAGGACAGTGCCTTAGAAAGGATGTTGTATCTATATATATTGACTTAAAACTGAAGTATTTTTTCATGTATTAGCTTCCATCTTTTTAATATTTTACATCATGCAAGAGTCTGTATTACATAGTCAAAGAAGCAGAATCTCGACTAACATTTAATCGACACGTATGTGCTGAAGCTGCACGTCATCGAACGGCCAAATCATCGATTCCTTTCTAAGGGAAAGAAATCAGTTGGCCAACCATGCACATTAAAACAAGCACTATAAAGTGGGGGCTTTGCCTGCCACATTCCCCATTGTAAGGGACTATACCCCCCACACCCCCTAACTAAATATACTAACTCCAAGATCGCATGACAGTAGGGAAAAGGGCAGATTTAAAAGAACGGCCAACATGATGATTTGGCCATTTCATGATGTGCAGCTTTGACACATACGTGTCGATTAAAGATTAGTCGAGATTCTGTTTCTTTAACTATGTAATATAGACCCTCATGCAATGCTCTTAGTGGTATAGACCTGCAAGACATTTCCCTCTTGAATGAAAAAGTGGTAAATGCATCTATTTTTCATGTATTGGAAATAAATACATCCTCATGTTTCTGCTACACTTATTTTCATATCTTGTTCTATGAAATCCAGATAGAAATGAGTGCCAGGAGAACACGGACATTTGTGGAAATTATTCTTTCTGTACCAACACAATTGGAAGTTACAAATGTAATTGTCAAAAAGGATTCAAGTCTAAGTCTGGGAAGGAGACATTTGTGAATGCAAGCTCTGATGGTTGTATTGGTAAGAAATTCATAATATAGTACTCATTAATCATTGGCTTAATGATTATGACTTCTAAGTCTGCAGTAGCACGCCTTCATTCGAAACCTAAATATGTTTATGTGATTTCCTATTTTTATTGTTTGATAACTGGAAATTATACCTTCGGATGGAGCTATATAGACTTACATCTAATGCAGAGGTTCCCATTTTATGTTCAAGAGCCATTTGTGGATGTCCCAGAATAGAAGAAAATTAAGTGAAATTGGGGGAAATATATTCTAAGTACACAATTGCTGTATCTATGAGCATTTACGTTTCATTGAGATATAGCAATCCCATAGATGTATATCTATATGTCTATATATATATATATATGTCTATATATATATATATATATATATATATATATATATATATATATATATATATTAAAAAACTGTCACTGCTGAAGTCACATCATGACCCCATGTGTAAAAATGGGAAAAAGGGGGTTGTGGATGGATGGGTGGATATATATATATATATATATATATATATATATATATATATATATATATATAAATAGGTAGTGGGGTTATGTGGATTTGGAGACCTTGCAATCCTTATAAAATATACTTTTAATATGTAACAGTGAGTGTGGCAACTTGCTGGTACAGATGCACAACAGTCTCAAAGTTTTGATATAGATCCCCAAAAACAAAATTGATAACCTTTTAATATTCTCCAGTATAATAAATATATGCTTTGCTGGTGATGTGTGTCTTCCTAAAAAAGAGATATTGCATGAACAATAATCATAAACATGGGATTATTTGGGTTGATTAGCTTTTCTACAGCAACTTATTCCATTAATGACTCTTGCGTACAGGTATCTGGAGAATAAACTGTAGTGTTTACTAAGGAGACCGTGAATAACAATCAGGGTTCAGATTCAGGAGGATAAAATGGATACTAACTGTAAGACTGTAAGGTTGAACTATCCTTGTTTGTTGAAGATAAACATTTTCTTTACCCTGAAAAAGTGTGTCTTCAACATAGCTATATTAGATTTTGGGGCTGCAGGAGCCATTATCACCACATTGATTGAGTAGAGGCAAACTCCTTTGCAAAAACATCTGTATGCTGTTTCTGTTTCTTTACACTTCTTCTTTGTGTACATTAATGCTACTCACTAAGCTTACTTCCTGTTGTTGGAAACATTGTCATATATTAGATAAAGTTTAAAATCTTTCCAGACTTCTTTTTCGTTTGTCTTGTACTCCAGTGGTTAATGTAGTTGCCTCACAGCTCTGGGTTCATTTTGTAGATGAAGTGTTCTCTGTGCGGAGTCTGCATATCCTCTCTATGTTGGGGGGTGCTCTTGTTTCAACCCCAATCCTAAAGGCATAATATGCATTCCCTGATGGACTGTTATCATGTTCAACACCAGTTCCTCTACAAGACACTTAAAGATTGTTGGAATGGGATCCAACTCCCTTGTGGATATTAATTGGATACTGTGTGCAACTGGATGATTGAATATATAAAAAAAGTTGTAACACCTTTACTTGAACAAAGTTGTTCACAAATCTAGTGTACAGTTGCATAAATAAATGCTGCATATTAGGCTTAGTGTGCCACCTATCATTATCAAGATTTATGGACATGTATTCCACTAATAACAGGTAGTGCAGAATGAAATGGCAAATTCTTTGAAACGCTTTCCCAAATTCATAGTATCCAAGTGCATGCTACTCACTCTGGTGCCACATAGTGAATGAGTCATGTGATAGATGACACACTCTGCCAGTAACTCCTGCTATGACAACTGTGGGCACATGGATCTCTTTTCCTGGGTTATTTAGTTAGGACCAGTCCATACATAGCTATTCTTAGTTTTTGCAGTATTTCTAAACCATGCTCAGTTCTGAAAGGCACATTTGCATTTGGGGTTTATGCATGGAGCAATGTGGTCACAATATAGAGTAACATTGTGTACAAAGCCTAACTTTATTGGGCAGCATAATCATACAGAACTACTTTATGTAGCACCCTGTTCACAAATCCCACCCAAAGATCACTGATTTTACATCCTATATTTCCTAAGTCAGCATTTGCAAGTGTAATTGTTTCTGACAGCAGAAGTTATGTTAAAAATGCCTTTTGAAAGAAAGTGAAAGCATTTGGAATCTTTAATATATTCAGACATATTTAATATTTAATACAGCATAAGATTTAGCATTAGTTAAAAGAAAGGTCCTTCCTTCTGATTTCTACTGATATATGTTACAGTATATAAAAATAAAGTTCTCTTCCCTCGAAGCAACAGTGTGATATTGTTAGAATAGTATGTGCTACAAATCCTGCAAAGTATGCAGAAAGACATATGTAGTAAACAAGTATGACCAGCCGAGAACAATGTGTTTACATGACAGCAAAGATATGCTGTAGGCTTAGAAAATATTAGTAACAGATGGCTATGATAATAGAGGCTTGGTGAAATAGCAGGAAAAGAAAAATACATGCAAAGGGCTCAATTGTCAGAACTTATCTAACAAAGTGAAGTGGCTAACAGTGCAAAAGGAGAAATGGCTATCATGTCAGAAGACTTCACCCTGGTCTTCTCAGAAACTGGTAAGGAAACAGAAAGCTTCTGAGGCCCACAACAGTCTCAGCTGCTGTGGTCCACAGTAAAGCCACAGATATACCAAGATTGTTTCAGGAGGATTTATCAGAAGAAACCATCCATAAAAGTAAACTGTATAAAAACAACTGTTTAACTGGGCACTTGACCATGAGCTGAAAGACATTTGAGGAAGTGCAATGAATCTGCCAGTAATCCATGTTAATGTTAACATCTCAACAGTAGTGTTTGGTCAGTTGTTTTACTAAATATCACATTAAGTATGAATGCAGTTGTACAGTACTGTAGTCTGTTCTTTGCTATTTTGACAGTGGTGTGCCAGACTAGATCTAAATCTTAATAATTTTCATCACATTCATACAAGTTCATTGCAGCAAACACTTGGTTATTCCATTGGTGCCAACATCAATACAGTCGGCATTGACCAGCTCAGCAGTGTCCAGTTCTTCCAAGTTTTGGTGAAGCCAAGATCTCATCTTCACATCTGCTCCAAGATGTTTTACCATTATTTTCAACAGAGGGAATTTCCAGATTTCAGTTTCTGTCAACAGCCTGGTCATCTGTTAACCATTTTTGAAATGCAGTAAGCCTCTTTCTGAAATAACATGGATGCCATCAAGGACTTAAGCGGAAAATGTCCATATATTGTGGCAATAAACTTAAATCAAACACCAGATAAAGCTCCAAAGGTATGAACAAGCCAGTGGTGACATTAAAGTAACAAAGTATTGTTTGGTACTAGCAAAATTTATCTTTGTAAATGGATACAATGTTATGATCAATATTTGCAAAATTATATAACATTTGTTGAATGTATAATCTGTGGAGATAAAAATCCTAGATTCTGTGTAACATGTCATAGAACTATTGCAAAAGATAACATCAACATTTACAGAGGACAGGTTAGATATGGTATGTGAAACAAAAGGTAATTTTGTAATGTTAGTCTCCATCTTTTATAGGGAATTTCAGATATTTATAGATAAAAATAAAAGTTTACAGTTTGGGGAGATGGCAGAAATGTTTAAGACTTACTGTCAGCAGTGGAATGACATTACTAACAGTAAGGAACTTTCAGACAAAGAACAGGAAGACAATTTAAAAAAGATTAATGATAAACTGAATTGTTAAAAAGCATGACATTGAAGTCAGGAAACATGCACAAGATGTTAATACAATTTTGGAAAGAGCTGAAGCAGCAATACATGCTCAACTGAAGCTCATTTGTGTGGGGGAGATGAAACAGAAGCATTCAGACAAGAGTTAGTCCAAAAAGGACAAGAACTCCTAGAGTCATTAGCCAGGGAGGCAGAATTACACATAAAAGTAGGGCATTTACAGAAACAACTACAAGACTGTAAAGCTTTAGAGGCAGAATTGCAAAAATAGTTACAGGAGCTTAGAGCTTTAGATATTGTTAAAACTGAGAAAGTACAAGTAGTGACAGGCACTTCAGTTGATCTGTACCAGCAACCCCATCTGTTACAGATGATACCTCAATGGAATGATAAAAAAAGGCATTTTTTATAATATGTTAACATCTGAAGATTGGCTTTCATATATAGATGGCAATGCATGGAATGACTCTTTAAAACAATGTTTTTTAGTATTTATTTCAATAAGTTATAAGACTTTCATTGTTGCTAATAACTGTAATCTTGATTCAAAATTAAACAGAATGGCAGCTGCACCCCTGACATATTCTGAGGACAAACTCTGATAACTAAGTTGTTAGAATGGTAAACATTACAGTTTTCAACAGAATGTTAGAACAGACAGAACATTTTAAGTTAGCTTTTTAAATTGTTCATAACACAGATGACAGGGAAATGGAAAAAACAGAAATAAGGAAAGATGAATACAGGCATTTTGGAGCAAGTAAAGACAGTTCCAGGTGACATTAACTGTATCTATGAAAAAACCTTTGACACATCAGAGCAATGTGTCCACAAGTTGATGAGATGAAGGGTCATGAGTGAGGACGGAGCCATTTTCAGACATCACATTTTATCCCCTGGCACAGATGAGGATGGTTTTGAAATCATGGGTACAGTAGGACAGGGAACAGGTAGAGGCAGATAGTGGGATGAAAGACGGGATGGACTGAGAGTGGCATCACCCCTCCAGCACTGGAAAGCCCTGATGAATAAAAGGTGACATCTTTTTCTGCAAGAAACTTGGACATGTCAAGCAAGAGTGTCCTCATTATAAGAAATGGAAAATTAAACAGAGAAGGGAATATATGCTAATGAAGCAGATAATTAAAAAGCTGGACAAGGAAAACAAAAGCAGAAGTCACAGGATACTGGTACTGAGAATCAAACATTTTTCAATAAGACAAAGGGAAATTATAAAAACCAACAATATGATAATGAAGGAAATGTACACACAGTGGAATATTGGGAAAATCTTCCTTATAATTCAGACTATAAGAAAAGACAGGATGTGTCTCAGGAATTACAATGTCCTGTGTCTGCAGCAAATGAAGATGATACTTATCAGGAACAAGAACACAATATCTGTGCTGTTAGAGAAGTCCCTAGAAATTTAGGGGATTATGAATATTCTCAACAGGGGTGTGCCCCATTAACTAAATATTTTATTTAGCATCTTTTAAGTGAATGAACAATGGTCTGCCTTTGACCAATGTATGGGGAGGGGATGCCATGGATAAACGTTCTAAGAGACACAGGAGCAATGGTCTCTGTTAAAAACAGAAGATTAAGGATGGATCTGAGAAAGGAAATTTTAATTTCAGGTTTTAACAGTAATGCATGTGTTGCAGTAGGCAGTGAACCTGTACAAATTAGAGTTGATCAGGATGGGTGTTATGTAACAGGAACATTTTTGATGCATACCAGTTGTGGGACCACCATAACAGGGATGAATATTATGAACAAATTGGGAGTACTAACAGATTTCTCTAAGTGCATTCTGTGGAAGACAAAAGATGAAAACAAAGTGGGCAGTGACTGTAGGTGTATGACAGTACAAGTTAACTTGATAAAGAGTAAAGGAAACAGGGTAATACCCTTGATAGATGAGCAGAAGGATATATGGGACACCATCGAACAATACTTTCAGTTCCTATGGGCAAAATCCAAAACAGATTGTGGAAAATTAGAAGTACCAGTCATGGTAGGAAGCTTAAGGGACTTCATCCCTCCTTTCTAAAAACAGTATCCAGTTCTGGCTGAAGAGGCAGTTGATATGAAAAAATGACTTTTAGAATGGGAACAGGCAGGTATAATCCAAAAGGGACATAGTCCAACAAATTCACCAATTTGACCACTCAAAAAGAATGATGAAAATTACAGTTTGGTAATAGATCTCTGAAAGGTGAATCAGTACACACAACTATGAGTGCATCTAATACCGAGAGTTACAGAATTAGCAACTCTGATAAAACCAGAGAGTTAGTGGTTTACTGTGATAGACCTGGCAATGGATTTTTTGCAGTCCCACTTCAGAAAAAAGATTGGCCATGGTCTGCCTTTACCTTTGAAAATCAGCAATATGTTATGACCAGATTACCAGGGGATTTTCAAAATAGTCCTGTCATTTTTCCATCAGATTGTGGGGACAATCGTACAGGACGTGAGCAAGGATGACAAGGTTATACATTATATTGATGACATTTTGATCCAGTCAGAGACAGTAAAACTACACATACAACTGTTAAAAAAGGCTCTACAGGTACTGCAAGAGGCATGGTTTAAAGTAAACAAAGACAAAATCCAGCTCATGTCATAAGAAGTTAAATTTCTACGTACTATTATTAGACCAACAGGGAGGACTCCCTGTAAAGAAAGGATACAAGGGATTCTGGAGCTTCCAAAACCTTTGACAATTCCAGACTAACACAGATTCATGGGAATTATGAACTACAACAGGGAATTTATAGAGGGTTATGCAGTGGCTGCAGCTCCCCTCTATAGAATGCTCTCAGAACAAAAAGATGAAGTGACTCTGAAGTGGAGTTTCATTGAAGAAGAGGCACTAAATATGTTAAAGCATAAGTTAGCACAAGCAGCAGAACTAATACTTCCCACCAATAAGCTACCTTTTGTTTTACAAGCAGCAGCAGGAAAGAGACACTTTCAGTAGTGCTATGCAATCGTGCCCTCATGGGATATCTACAGGAATGGAGAGACAGTTGAGACCAATTACCTTTTGCTGTCACAAAATGTCTCGGGTGGAAAAAGGCTATCATCCCTACATTCAGCAGCTTTGGCCCAATTATTGGGGAATAAAACAGACAGAATACTTAACAATGTTTTCAGGGGTCATAGTACAAACTCCACATCAGACGATAAAAGTTCTGTTAAGTAACAGTGTGATGAACAAAATCACTGACGGAGTGAATCAGACTGTTTGTTTTTTTTTAAATAGCTGGCTACATTCAGTACAAGAGACATACACATAGGGATAGGGGACAAGTATTACCTATCCAGTTTTATTGGATATGAAGGAAAGCCACATGCCTGCATGGCAGATCTGGAAAATCGAGACAAGTCACCATTTATTTATTTAATATTTATTAAAATGGAAAGTCTGACTAAGACAGAGCCTATTTTCAGTGGAGGCCCAGCGTGAAATGCTGCAGCTGCAGATCATGACCACCACATTCTAACTGTGTATATGGATGTTGCCTGATTCTGGAAAGACAGGAAATATTACACTGGATTTGCAATAATGACACTAAGAAAGGGAGGCAAACCAGTTCTGGTCAAACTACCAGGATACATGTTAGCACAGAGGGTAGAATTGGAAGCTGTCAAATATGTTTTGCAGTGTTTCAATCCAGTAAGCATTTACAGAGACAGTGCCTATGTGGTAAATTCATTAAGACTAGATATGGCAACATGGGCATGAAGAAGGTTTGTTGATAGTCCAGGAAAACCTTTAAAGAATACTCCTGTCTTACAGGATATATGGAAACTGATACAAAAGTATCATTTGCAGGGACCATTCTGTATGTTAAAACTGACAGCCCACTAAAAGGCAAACAATGAAGATGCAAGAGGAAATGTTTCAGCTGATGCCAAAGCAAAGAAAGCCACTAAAAAGGAAGAGCCTTTATACCCTGAAGAAACTGAAGTGGGACTCCATTTCTCCAGAATGTGGACCCTAGAGGAGGGGGAACAAATAGATGTAGATTTGGAAAAGCTTCAAAAGGAGAATGAAATACCAGAAGAATTGGGACAATGTAAATTAGAGAGCAATGGGGCAGACACACATTTCTACATTTTTCATACACAAAAGAGCAAAGCTTACCGTACATTTCATATCAACTAGCAAAACATCTATTGAGATTTAAACATCAAATTTTGGGACATATAGGGATGGAAAAGTTATGGACAGTAATAAAAGAAAAACATTGGAATCCAAGTCTGAAAAAAATGTGTAAAGTAATGCAGGATGAATATCTGATATGTCTTCAGGCAAATGCAAAATGTAAAAAGCCACAGTTGCACAGGGTACCCACAGCAGATGGGCCATGGTATGCTATACAAATTGTCTATGCAGGGCCACTGCCTCTGGCCAAAGGTGGATATCACTATTTGCTGGTAGTAGTAGATGTATTTTCAAAATGGGTGGAAGCAATTCCAGCTAAAGCAATGACAGCCAAAGTAACAGCAGAAGCACTCTGGAAAAACATTTTTTGTCACTGGGGGTCATCCAAGGTGATAGAATCAGACAGCAGACCACAGTTTGCTATTAAATTGATGAAAGAATTATGTGACATATTAGGAATTCAACAAAGATTCCATGTACCATTCCAAACATAATCAAATGGGATACTGGCAAGAATGAACAGAACTTTAAAGAACAGGCTAAAAATATATATGCATTGAAAAAAGGAACAATTGGGTAAAACATTTACTTAACATTCTGATGGGAATCAGATCAACACCCAATACTAAAATGGGCATATGCTCATTCAAAGTGATGACAGGCAGGAAAATGTCCCTACAGTTCCCTTTTGAACCAGAGATCTGGAGAGAGAGGCCAGAGTTGGAGGCAGAAAAAAACATCAACAGTGGATGAAAGACCTGCAAGAAATATGCCAAGGTATAGTTAGAAAGCAAGCATTCCATTTATGGAATGTCAAAAGAAGAAAACATTCAAATTGTAAGTAAAGTTATGGTAAAAAAAAATCAGTAAAACTGGTCCACATGACAGTAATTAGCAAGGAAATAGTTGGACATTTGGTCTTAAAAGTAAAAAATGTAAAAAAAAGCCTAAGAAAACTGCAGGTACATATGAATCAATGCAAAATAATAAAACAGGGACAGCAAGGAAAGGTAGATAAATTAGTTCTTATTTGTTTTTCAGATGCAGAACACAGGAAAGATGGCTAACAAAAAAGAGAGCAGAAATGTTTAAAAACTGAGTCTTCTGTCTTTGAAGTTAATAATATATGTGCAGACAAGTGATTCATATCCGGTGAGAAAAGCAGATGTCAGTATAAACAAATGGACACCGGATTTTAATGTTTTTATAACAATGCAAAAAATGTGTGCAGCTTCTTTTAATAAGCCAAATTGTTGGGTATGTGCAGGAATACCTATGGCGGTGATAAGATAGGGTTCACTGTAGAACCATTACCAGAAAATTAGACAATGTAAATTTTAAACAGAACTACACCATGTAAAGTAGTTAAGGATTGGTAGCTCCTAAGCTACAGATAGAAGAAAGCAAAAATGGTAGTATGTATATAAGCCAGATAGAGCCAGTCCTCTTTTAATTTCTCCAAGTCTTTTGAGTTTCTAATACCATAACGGGAATGGATCCCATTCCTAAGTCAAAGTCTGATTAAAGTTCATGAAATTAGTATTGTTTCAATCTTTGATGTCAGCCAGAAGTGCTCTTCACAGCACCTGCAATGTGCCCAGTAATGACTCCTTCTGCAATTCATATGGAGTTACATGTATTGGTAACATATCTAAATATGATTGTAGATTCGTGTTTATAAGACCTGTTGCTCCTGCTACTATTGGAGCTGTTTGGATATCTTTCTTCCACAATGCTTTTTTTCTGTCTGCAAATCCTGATATTTTATGACTTTGTGTCTCTCTGTATACAAGACACTGTAGTCACTGGGTGTAGTCATTTCAATGATAAATGCTATTTTTTGTCTTCTCTTCATGGACCACTATATCTGTTTTTCTCTCATCTGTCTTTTGACCTGTTGGTAATGGGTGATCCCATGTGATGCAGACTTCATTGTTTTCTATGATGCTTTGTGGCTCATGCTTCCAGCGTTTTTCAGCCACTTCAATACCATAATATACAATCCCCAGTGTAACAGTCTTGCCACATGATTATGCTTTTCAGTATACAGTCCTTCTGCCATTAGTATGTCACAACTAGCAACAAGTTGTGCGACTGTTTCCAATTCGTTTTTTTTTAAACCTACATTTGTCTGTTTCACCTGTATGTTGAATGGACTTTGTAAACCAACATGCACATATCCCACTATCTTGGGCCACCAATGTTAACCTTTCATCTTTTGGTTTGAATTTGCCTGTCCATAACCATTCCTGCATTTGATCTTGATCAACAAGAGGTTCTTCCAGTAGTTTTCTATACTTGCAACTATATTTATGCATTTTCCACATTTCTTGCCTTCTCATCTGATCCTTCACCTTATATTCTTTCTTTTGTTCTTTTCGAACATTCAGTTTCTGCTTGATTTTTATCTATTTCTGATTTGATATCCATTCCTATTTGATGCCGATATGCTTCTGCTAGACTAAGCAGGGAAGTCATCTTAGAGTTATTCTTTTCATTTTTCAAAACTTTTACTATGTTTGGGTCTTGTTAGGTCAGCAGATATGTGTGCAGTCCCAAAATTGCAGATCTATGTATGCAATCAATTTCCAGGCGGCCCATAACTTCTACAGAATGGAGTATATATAATCTTGGTATGCAGCGATTTTTATAAATTATTTGGTGGGCATGAAGCATCCTTCTTATTTTTCCTATCTAATCTGTCCAACACCTTTTATGGCCAGTCAATCACTCCAAAACTGTAAGTTAGGACAGGAAGAACAAATTGGTTTATAGCTTGAATTTAATTTAAGTCTTTTAAAATATTCCTTACTAAGTTTTATTCTCATTTGTTCATGTTTTCTTGTTGATCCTTCATCAATTCCCAAATATTTATATACTCCCTCTTGTTCAAGTTTTTATATCACATTCTTGTTCCAAACTGATGTTTTCTCGGTGCTGCAGCTTTCCTGATTTAAAGGTTGCTTTTGCACATTTATCAAGACCAAATGACATTCTTATATCATCTGAAAAAGTTTTGACAATTGCAGTTTGTGCTTTCATTTCCTCATCTGATGAGTTATAGTTTAAAATCATCAACAAGGAGAAGATTAGAAGTCTTTACACTTTGTTGCTTTCTAGGAGCCAAATTATAGCCATGGCCTAATCTGTTAAGTAGACAGCTTAGTGGGTTAACGGCAAGACAGAATGTCAGCGGTAACATTGAGTTACCCTGGAATATCCCCCTTTGAATATTTATCTCTGGAATAATAATTTGTCCTTTATCATGGCTAAATTGCAAAATGGCCTGTCACTGTTTCATGGTCACTGTAATTTAATCAATCAGTGTAGGGTGTATCTTATACATTTTTAAGTACTCTTTTATCCATGAATGTGGTATACTGTCAAATGCTTTTTTTGTGGTCAATCCATGCCATACTTAGATTCTACCCCTTTTAACAATTCTGTTATGACTTTATTTAGTAACAAATGATCCTTTGTTACATATGACTTTCTTTTATTACCCTTTTGATCTATTACCATGATTGAATTTGCTTCTAATTGACTATAAACTCTTGTCAGCATCAATTCTGGTGAATAGTTTATATGTCATTGGAAGGCAAGTTATTGGTCTATAATTTTTAGGATAACTTGCAGGTTCACTCTTATGTAGGAGCATTGTTTTTACTGTTGTTAACCAGGCTGGTGTCTGTTCCGGGTGTGCACGTAAATAGTTCTTACTCATGGCTAAATCTTCATACAAAGATGTTAATACTTCAAAAGTTAGATACTGCCTCTTGGCCTAGGGTTTTCCAGTTAGAGGAGTTTTTAACTTTATTTCAAACTCTCTGGCCATTACTTCATCCCATTTCATATCCTGTACATTTGAACTTTTTATTCTTTCTTTTACTTCTTCTATCAATGTATCATCTATGTTATGTTCCACTGGATATTCATAGATATTTCTCCAAAATGTATCTATTTCTTCTTTTTTGGATGTTTTTTCAATTCCGTTTGCCTTGTTTCCCAACTCTCTACAGAATTTTTTGGTGTCATTAATAAATTGCTTATTTTATACTTTTTCTTTATATTTATCTGCATATCTTCTTTCTGCCTGTGCTGACATTTTTAGTTTGTTATTTGCAATAGTGCAAGATAGATCCTGATCTATTCTAATACTGTGCATTGTTTTATTACATCTATCTTTCTGAGTATTTTTGTTGATCTGTTCCATTTTCTATAATCTTCTAACAGTGACACTTCTTGTCATAGTTGTTTTATAGATTTCATTATTCGATACTTCCATGATGGTATTCGATTTTGCCCCTTCCTTTCCCTTACTACCCTGTGTTCTTGTGGCAGAATTTTATCAGTTATTAATTTAGCTGCACAGTTATATATTCTGCTTACTTCTGTTATATTGCATGGATCTCTAGGGACAGTTCTAATTACTGTGTTCATTTGTTTTATCAAACTTCTAACCTTTTGGGTTTTATTGACCTTCTGCACTCTATTTCTTTCATTGATCTTAATACGTCTGTCTCTATTAAATCAAGCAACTCTTCACAAAGCTCATTTTCTTATAAACTAAGGACACATTTTTTGTTTGCCATTTCCTGCATGTGCACTATTGAAAGTTCCATATAATCTTCCTTTGACACATTCTCTTCAGTTTTATCCTGTGTCATCCATTGTTCTATCATATAGGAACTCACTGGCCTATCTCTCTTCAACATTAACATATGTGTCAGTGTTTCCACAGTTTCCTGTTCCTTCCCTTTCTGTACAGCTCCAACTGAATGTCTATACTGGTTTCCTGTAGAAGTCTTCAAAATATCATCATATGGCAACTGATCAATTGCTTCCTGTTTACTGGTTTCTCCTTTATTTGGATGTCCACTACTCTATTCTGCTGTGGTATTTTCTAAGTTACATTTTCTACACCGACTCCTTCACTTAGCAGGTACTCCATAACCTCAGTTTCTTTTTCTTTAACTTCTCCATTACTGCTCTCCTTTTCTACTTTCCTCTCTGTCTTCTTATTTTTCTATTGTAAAGTTTTCCATGTCTGGATTCCTTTGCCTGTATTTCTCTTCAAATATCTTTGGTACTGCTCTTTTTGGTTTGTTTTGCTTTCTCCTTTTCCTAAAGATTACACCATATTAAATCTCTTTTTCTTTCCCATGTCCAGATTTCTTCTTCAGACATCTCATGATCTTCCTGTTTCTCCTTACTTTTGGGACTCATTCCATCATGCTCTGATGTAACCTGTGTTAGACCTTCTACACCAAATCCTTCAGTTTGCATGCATTCCATAACTTCAACTCCTAATTTTTTTTTAACTTCTACTTTACTAATTTTATTTTCTACTTTTCCTCTATGGGATATTATTATTTTTTTTTATTTTCCATATCTGGGTGCCTTTGCCTGTATTTCTCTTTGAATTTCTTTGGGGCTGCTTTTTTGTATTGTTTAATTTTGCTTTCAACTTTGCATAATTATTTTACTATATCAAAGCTCTATTTCTTCCCCATGTTCATACTTCTTTTTTATACCTTTCAAAAATTTCTGAATTTTGTTATTCATATTTTACACTTCCTCAGATGTTTCTTTTTCCAAACAAATCAAAGTTTCTTGGTCTATATAATATTTTTCACACATCTGTTGTATTAATGAACACAAATTTTTATTTGAAGCTTCTAACAGTTTTATTTTTGGAAGTATTCTTCTTTCCTCTAATTTCTCTCTTAATCTTTTTGTAGATGTTGTGTCTGGAAGGTCTGGGCTTGTTGAGTAATAGTAACAATACATAATTTCTTTCTTATCCTCACTAGTCCCCTAGATCTAGTCCTTTGAAATCTAAATTTTGACATTGTTTCTTCCTATAATTTTTTACTAGACCCAGTCCCAGGGGGAGATAGCAGCTGTAACATAGCATTGGTGAAACAATGCAGGATTTGGAATATTACAGCATGGAAATTATGGGGAGAAAAGTTAAAAAATGCAAGAAAACAGGCAGCCATACATTGTCAAATCAAATTTTGAACAGAACAGCAAGTAACATGGGTTGGTTTAAGTGTAATGAAAAGTTTGACAAGAAGACAGATACAAGATACATTACTTTTAAAGTAATAGGAGAGGTACATGGAAAGATAAACCTTATAGGGCATTTTCCAAATAACATCACTAGTAAGACAGACAAGGAACCCAGAGATGCATGATGTGAAGGTGAATATTACATATGTTAGAAAAATGCACAAAAGTGGTTACCACAGAATTGGACAGAAGAATGTTATGTAGGGTATGCACTATGATTAACGATGATCACTGAGACACTACCAAAAGGTCTAATAAGAAATTATAGGAAGAAGCAAAATCAAAAGTTAGATTTCGACGGACTAGATCTAGGGGATGGAGTGATACTAGGGCAGGTATTCTCCCTTGGTATGGAGCACCAAAAGCATTATGGGAATTAAGAAAAGTAGCTACACTACTAGAACATATGGCTAATTCTACTTATGGGGCAATAACTGACATGGCACCTTTATTATTCCTAGTGCAGTCCGGGTCTGAACTGTCTGCAAAAAGCTAAAGTTTAACTTTGAACCTAACACCACTCTTAAGTATTCAACTGCAGTACCCACCTTTATCATTCTTATAAGAAAAGCACAGTCCGGGTCTGAACTGTCTGCAAACAGCTAAAGTTTAACTTTGAACCTAACACCACTCTTAAGTATTCAACTGCAGTATCCACCTTTATCATTCTTATAAGAAAAGTGCAGTCCGGGTCTGAACTGTCTGCAAACAGCTAAAGTTTAACTTTGAGTATGTGTCTACCTGTTTGAGCCAATATTCATTCCCCCCCCCCCACACACACACACACTCATCTTCCACTTTCTCTCTTATTCCCTTCTATTAGCAAATAGTATCCATAACTGATCAATACTGTGTGTTTGTTAATTTAAACTGAGACCACAGTAGCCTACTGATACAAAGTTATCCTGTTTTTAAGAAATGACTTACAGTTTCAGAGCAGTCCTTGGTCAATTGTGATTGTTTCTTAAACACAAACTTGTCTTTGCTTTGGCTCATTAGCAGCAGTACTGCCTGCTCACACCCTTGTTCTCCCCTCCCCCTTCCCTGTTTATTACCCCAGGCGTTGCTGCAGTTACACCCTACTGCTCCTCTAGGCGTCAAATATTGCCTGTTCATATTTGCATTAATAATTCCAAAACCATGTTACATACAAGGTATCAGAAAATTTTATCTTGAAGCATATATGATAGCAAACACAATTGTATTGATATATGAACTCTGTTAATGGGCATTTGTTAAAAATGGAAGGTGATAACTTCAATTTTTAAATGCTGAAGCCATGCTCACTAGGAGTTAAAGGTGCACACTCAAAAGAGCTCTACTGGAGGGAATGAGTTAAGACAATCCCAAAGTTAATAAATATTACCTGTGGCAGGCATCATTTTTACAACTACAACCACCCTTGTCACTATCATATGTTCATTTATCAGTTAACTCTGTTACCTGATTGTTTCCAGCCCCCTCATAAGATCTACTAACAGGGTCTCTACCCATTTCGCTCCCCACCCTGCCCCCTATTACCTCCTGCCCCCAGTGGTCCCACCTTTATTACACTCACAAACCCCTCCCATCTTTCCAGTAGCCAACCACAGCGCTAACCCAACACTACCTCCTCCATCTTCCCACTACTATCACACCTCCTCAACTAACATGTACAAGCATAACTTACCTATGCTCACTGCATGCACTCTCCTTGCATATCTTACATCCTACCAAAGCTCCATCATTCCCACACTCAACCACTACCACTGTACTACTACTTATACCACCACTCATGTCTCACCCTCACTCAGCTCCCCTCCCACCAACTCAAGAAACATCCCAATACACCCCCACATATACTACCAACTAAATTACTCAAACATAAAGCATCCCTACAACTTAACGCAGTAACACTCCCACCATACCTATTACCCAAAGAGCACAATCATAAAGTTTCCCTTATAAACAAACAAATTCAAAAACTGAGAAAACTAATAACCTCATGCATATCTAAACTAGCCCTAAGTAGAGATATCCACCCCAACCCTGGCCCTACCATCTCCAACCCCAGTCCTCATAATCAGACTAGAAACCACAACTTCTCCCATATTACAGCCAATAGAAAGCCAAGTGACTTCCTTCTACTAAGCATAAATATTAGAAGTATATCCAACAAAGTCCATGAACTTCATGCCACCATAGACTTGTACTCCTCAGATATAGTCATTCTGACAGACACCTGGCTAAAACCTCACATTACCAGTGAGCAAATACTCCCTACAGGTTATGGCATACTAAGAGTTGACCAGCTAAACAAGAAAGGAGGCGGTGTAGCTATAATATTTAAACAGCATCTAAACATCCAGATCTTAAAATCATCAGC
Organism: Protopterus annectens; assembly: GCF_019279795.1. Classification (NCBI taxonomy): domain Eukaryota; kingdom Metazoa; phylum Chordata; order Ceratodontiformes; family Protopteridae; genus Protopterus; species Protopterus annectens. The sequence continues at coordinate 1,468,421,720 of NC_056743.1, forward strand.
TCCACAAATAGGCAATGAAGAAATAATATATACCAACCTCAAAATAAACCAAAACAAAACCATCAACATAATTGGATGCCACTTCCCACCTGGCCAAAACATCCCTCCACTAGAAAACCTCCTCAGCTGGTCTACCCACCATCTCCCCCAAGAAACTATAATTTTAGGTGATTTCAATATTGACTGGCAATCCTGTTCTGGCAACCATCCAACCCATCATGTAAACCTTCATGGCTTCACCCAACTAGTCCAGTCGCCAACCAGGATAAATAAAAACTCCAGCAAGCACACTACCCTGGACTGGATACTAGTCAGTAAGAGCCCCCAGTCATATATAACAGGCTGCTTATCAGATAGCCTCAGTGATCACTCCCCAACATTCCTACTCAAAAAATAAATATACCAAGCTAAACCTGTCATCTACCATTAAATAAGTAAAAAACTAAACTTTAACCCACTCACTTTCATCTCATACCTCAAAGAATGTAACTGGCATCCTCTAAAGTACCTCAGTCCTGATGACGCAGTTGAATTTTTTAATACTACCTTCCTGAGCATCCTTAATTACCATGCCCCCATAAGACTTTCCAGAATCAAAGCACAACCCTCCCCATGGCTACAGAAAACCACAAAGTCAGAAATGAAAAACAGGGATAAAGCCTGGGAACACTGCTGCAAAACCAAAACCCCCTCAACTAGACAGAAATTCCTGGAACTATGCAATAGAGTCAAAAAGCTAATAAAACAGGACAAATTCCAATACTACCAGTCTGCCCTAGACTCCTCCCAACACAGCCCCAAACAATTCTGGTCCTCCATAAACTCCATCCTCCACCCAGGTAAAGTCAGTACCCCTCGTCCTAACATCCCTCACTCCTCAGAAAATATTGCTACCTCATTCAACACACACTTCACACAAACCATACTATCACTAGCTAAACAAAACAACCCCCCTCCCCTCCAACCCACACCATCAACTACTAATCTCCCCACTGCCTTCTCTTTTTCTCCTGTACCTACCTCCAACATAAAAAAACTTTTAACTAAACTTAAGCCCACCAGATTAGCAGCAGACAACCTCCCAAGTGAATACCTGCAAATTGCAGCTGATGCTCTGGCCTACCCAGTATCCATCTTGATTAACCGATCTCTGTCAGAAAGTTACGTTTCCACACTGTGGAAAGTATCACATATAATTCCCCACCACAAAGGCGGACCCTCCACAAAACTAACCAATTACCGCCCCATAGCTATTCTCTCTCCACTCTCCAAAATACTAGAGAGATGCATACACTCTCAGGTCTCAGACTACGTCCTTACTAACAACCTCCTTTCCAGTACTCAGCATGGTTTCCGACCAAACCATAGCACTACCACTGCCTTACTCTCCTTTACTAACACTATCCTTCAGCATAAAAACAATGGCTATCTCTCCTCTGCTACTTTCCTAGACCTATCTAAAGCATTTGACATGGTCCCACACAAACAACTTATCTCTGTCCTCAATAACCTATCCTTCTCACAATCAGTCACCAACTGGTTTCAGAGTTACCTGTATGACCGCAAACAATCCATTGTATGGCAGAATGACATATCTCGCCAACTACCTGTCTCCATAGGAGTTCCCCAAGGATCCATCCTTGGACCCCTACTCTTCTCTGTTTTCACCAATAATCTAGCCTCTGCCACCAAACATGGCATACTCATACAATACACAGATGACTCAACCATCATCTGCTCAGCCCAGTCCCTACCCAAACTGCAAATAGTCACACAGGAAGCCTTTTCCTCTGTTGAAACTTGGTTATCCAATGCCCAATTAATACTCAATCCAAACAAAACTAAACTACTCATCTTCCAACCCACCAATCATACTCAAAACAACTCTCACTTTAACATCACAGGAAAAGACAACACCACTATATACCCAACTGAACACACCAAATTGCTAGGAGTGGAAATAGACAATAAACTAAAATTTGACATTCACATATCCATGACCATAAAAAAGTCCACAAAAAACTAGGAGTGCTATACAGAAATAAGCAACTTCTCACCAAAGCAGCAAAGATCTCAATAGTAAATTCCCACCTTATCTCCACCCTACTTTATGCCTCTCCAATATATACAAACCTAAGGCAATGCGATCTAAACAAGCTAGAGACCTGCTACAACAAAATCGCCAAATTTGCCACAGGGGCATCCTACCGTAGTCACCACTGTCTCTCACTTGCTGAACTGGGCTGGCTTGAACTTCCTCACCTCCTTCAATGGTATCAACTCTCACTCGCCTACAAACTAGTAAACCATCCACTAAATGTCCCATCCCTCCAGAATCTACTCCAACCCTATCACACCACCAGACCACTAAGATCCAGCAACAAAAATCACTTGCAGATCACTAAAGCCAATAACTCTGCTGGTGAAGCACTATTCTCTTGCACCATAGCCAAATTATGGAACTCCCTCCCACCCACAATTACCTCCATACCATCATGCACCCACTTCAAAACTTTACTAAAAGCTCACCTAAAACCATGCTGGTTATGCCCTTGCAACTCCCACTCTAATATCACCCACCCCATCCAACCACTACCTTTCTTTCCACTCCACTAACTACCTTGATTATAGCAAGCTCAGATGCTCATAAGCCAGTACTTATTATACACTAGGAACTTTTTCTTGTAACATTTGTTAATGTCTGTTATGTACTTCACAGATAAAGATTCTAGTTGTCTACTGATGTACTATGTTCTTCATCTGTAAATATGTTGAAAGTAATTGCTATGTAAATTGTTAATCACTATGTAATCCAATGTAACTACTGTCTGTTTATTTTAACTGTGGAGCTTTTCTCCCCGGGCCTCTGCTGAAAATGGACCTACGTCCAGTCGGAAACTCCGGGTCAACAAATATAAATAAATAAATAAATAAACAAAATAAATTGTGTCACAGGTGGGGGGGGGGTATGTGGCCCGGTAGAAGCTGAATGCTGTACATATATTCCAAATAAGTCAGAATCCATACAGGAACATTTAAATAGAATAGCTGAAGTATCTGTAAAATCCAGAAAAACCTAGAACAGTGACTTGAGTGATTTGTTAAATGGATAATTTTCTGGATGGTGAGGAACCATCATCACAGATTTCATAGCATTTATAGCAATTATTTTTGTGCTTATGATAACATGCATGTGCATTAAAATTTGTACCAATAAAACTATTAATCAGGTTTCTATTGTAAATAATGTAACTAGTGATGAAAAACACATAAACAATGAAGAAGAAATGCTTTTGTTGTAAGAAATACTTTGAATGCTTTTGTTGTTAAAATTCAAATTTTTGATTTTTTTAAAATAAAAATGGGGAATTGATAGATATTATATCAACAGAAAATGGTCTTCCCTCATAGTAACAGTGTGATATTGTTAGGAAAAGTATGTGCTACCCAGCCTACAAAGTATGCCGAAAGAAATATGCAGCAAACATGTGACCAGCCAATGAAAATGTGTTGCATCACAGCAGACATGCTGTAGGCTTATAAAATATTAGTAACAGATGGTTATGGTAATAGAGGCTTGATGAAATAGCAGGAGAAGCTAAATACGGACAAATACTCAATTGACAGAACTTAACTAACAAAGAGAAATGGCTGACATTGCAAAAAGAGAAATGGTTGTCATTTCACAAGACTTCACTCTGGTCTTCTCAGAAACTGGTAAGGAAAGAGAAAACTGGTGAAGCCCACAATGGTCTCAACTGGTGTGGTCCACTGTAAAGCCACAGATATGCCAATGATATCTCAGGAGGATTTATCAGAAGAAACCATCCACAAAAGTAGACTGTATAAAAACATCTGTTTAACTAGACACTTGACCATGAACTGAGAGACATTTGAGGAAGTGCAGTGTCAGTGATCCATGTTATAAAGAAAATGTTAATATTTAAATAGTAGTGCTTGGTTGGTTGTACTACTGAATATCATGTTAAGTATGAATACAGTTGTACAGTGTTGCAGTCTGTTATTTGCTATTTTAACATAGACCATCCCCGGGATTAATGAAGCTCGGCGCAAGGCCGGCGTTAGGCTTGCACCGACCGTGCGGTGTACAGATGGCGCAGTAGCGCCATATACATATTAATGAAGGCGCACTGCCGCCACAGCCACGTGCATAGAAAATGAGCGTGAGTGCATGGGGTGTGTCGAAGTGCCGCACGGAAGTGTGGAAATGTCGGCTGTTGACGTGAAACCTAAAATGCTGAATATTACAGTCTGCCTGCAATAGTAATCACACCTGTCAGTGTCCGTGGATACTGAAATGCATACAAAGCATGCAAGACAGTTCTTGCGAACACAAAATTAAGAAGCAAACACAAATGCACATTAGCGAATATCGAGTCTCCATCCCTTGAACAAATGACATTTAAAACTGTGTGCCCATATTCTAATGCAGTATTGATAGTTATACCAAGTGGAAGTGAAATGCATCATGTTAGCGCGCCACCATTAGCTAAGTCTAGCCTAATGATCAGGGTTACCACCTGTCCCACATTGTGAAGGATAGTACACATCTGGGCAGTTGTGTCCATACCAAAACCATTATAAATGTAAAATATCCTGCGACCGTATGACATAATTATGTCCCACATCGCATGTAATTGTCACATACAATAGTTATGTTCATATGTAACATACCACATGTTACAAGAAATAGAATAAGCAAGTAAATGAAACAGAAGGAGTATATAAACTGCTACAACAATAAGCTAACATGTAGGCATAAAACAAAAGTATTATCCGTTGTACTGACCGTGGGTATGTGTTGTCCTGTAGAATCTGATTTGTGTCTGGAATATATCCCATCCTGGCCATATCAAAAGGTGGCAACCCTACCAATGGTCAGAGCATTCGGCCAAAATTCGCCCATCTGCGGTGCCAGCCGTTCTTGTCAGGATGTGTCAAAGTTGAACGGGTATTACCCAGGTGTACCTACCATGTCATGAAAGATAAGTATTTGCGTGTACCTATGTGTGTGATGTACAACATGTGGACGGTGAAAAATGCTAGAGTAGTCCTCACAACCATACAGGTACCTGACATATGTAGTGTATGCAATGTGTTCCCTTGACAGGCACATGGGCCATCAACCAAAGAAGGTATGGATGGAGTGTTTGGAATATGTGTGTGTGTGGGGGGTGGGGGTGGGTGATGTTACAATCCACAAAGGTGAGACTGTGTTGGATGCACAATAGTTAAACTAGAGGTGTATGAGGGAGTAGTGGGTGAATCAGAAAGAAACACAAAGAAAACATACACATCCGCAATACAACCTGACAGGCCATACTGTAGAACACGATCACACAAACATATGAATATTAAAATGTGAGATACACATGTACATAAATGTCACTGGCACATACCCACAGAATGGTCTGGATGGAACTGAGACATCCAACTGCAGCACACCTAGATGCATAATTGAATAACCATCATCCCCCTCTACAGCACACAACCCGCCCCCATTCCTGAACGTCCACCAAATCCAGCCATACTCGGGCTACTAGTTTGGCGCAGACATATCTACACATAGTGACTACTACTCATATGTAGTAGGCAGTGTCACCCTAGGCAGTGTCAGGATTGCAAACTATGTATCCCTTGCATGTAAAACCCTATCACATTTTCGTAAGTCCAAAAAAATCGAAGGTCGTTTGCTTGTTCAATTTTTGGATATCCCTCATGGGATGAGTATCCTGAGTAAACATCAGACTTGATATCACGACATGATGTCCAGTCCTGCAGACATCTGGACACAAGTTGTATGTGCAGTAGTGGTTCATGAGACTGCTCAGCCTCCTGCTGGTCATGCAGAACCTACTACCCAGGATCAAACACCTGCCCGTGATGCATGTGTCCCCACATGAATTATCGAGAAAATATACTGTACACAGCTGCATGGTGGCACTTGGAAATAGGGTGATTAAGGCGCTGACATAAGCAGGGTACCTCCTGTCCCACTTTGTGAGGGACAGTCCCTGTTTGGGTAGGTGTGTCCTAATCAAGAATGATACAATGGCAAATGTCCTGTGATTGTAGGAAA